>NW_024704746.1:68572400-68609900 GCF_018977255.1 Callorhinchus milii
AGCTTAGTCTCGCTGATACCATCCATTAACGCCATGTTTTGGCTGTTCAGCAGTCTAATACTGCATTAACTGCTCCTGTGGGATAGATAGCTGGCGTGTTAATGCTTAGCACTAATATTTCCAAATCGTTAGCTGTGGATCTGGTGCCAGCAGTGTGGTTCGGTGTCCTGGGGCTGAGGGCAGATCCTGCGGTTTGCCACACTGGCACTGAGGGCACATACACCCACCACACACACACCATACACACACACACACACACACACCATACATACACACCAAACACACACACACACACACCACACACACGCCATACACACATCACTTGCTCAAACATACACGACAATAACCAACAACAACAACAAATGACATTTACACAAGGCCTTTCAAGCCGGGAGGATGTCCCAAGGCGCTGAGCAGTCAAAGATTTGCCCCCCTCAAGCACTCTGAGACAAGTTGTTGTTGTTATGTGTGTATGTGCAATACACGTACACACTGTGTAGGAGCCATAAAGCACTCAATAGTATATGCCTTTGAGACATTTGTTCGTGATGTGCTGACAGAATAGAACACAGCCCAGAATTATAATTATAAGCTCAGTATTCCCAGAAGATGGGAATTTTCCTTCATGCTGCAGTTTTTGGGTTGTTTCTTTGTTTCCTCGCTCATTTGCTGGTTTATCTCCACGCGCGCGCACGCTCTCCCCCTCGAACGAGACTGTGACATTTCACAGCAATAATATTAATAATCCTTACATTTGATATAGCGCCTACTCGCGTCTTCGAGACGGCACCTCCCACAATACAACACATCCCCAGTGCCTCATTGCAATGTCAGCTCGTGGGGGCTTCAACCCACAACCTGGTCAAAAGGTTAAAGCAATGATTTCCTCTCAGCACCTCTCTCAATTCGCTGTAAAGTGTAGTGACTGTGTATTTTGTGGGCGAAACGCAGAAGCCAATTGTGCGCAGCAGCGTCCCACAAACACTCGTGGATAGAGTGACCAATCGATGGTGTTTTGTCCTGACTGAGAATCAAACCCAGGTCCTCTCGCTTGAGAGGCGAATGCTCCAACGACTGAGCTCAGGACTCCATGTGGTTATTGTGATTTCCTTTTGCTAAACAGGTCCCTCAAACTGGTTTGGTTCCCGGGCAGTCTGTCCGTCGATTGGTGAATAATCCCTCGGAGAAAAAAAAGTGCTCACTCGATCCACGGCTGTTTGTGGGGACGCCGCTGTGCGCAATTGGCTGCCGCGTTTCACCCACAAAATATACAGTCACTACATTTGACAGTATATTCTGTGAAGCGTTTTGAAACGTCTCAACGGTGTGATAAGGTGCTATAATAATAATAATAATCCTCGCATTTGATACAGTGCCTCATCACGTCTTCGAGACGTCTCAAACCGCTTCACAGAATATACTGTAAAGTGAAGTGACTGTGTATTTTGTGGGCGAAACGCAGAAGCCAATTGTGCACAATAGTGTCCCCACAAACAGTCGTGGATTGAAATGACCAATTTATTATTGTTTTTTTCTTGAGGGATTATTATTAGGCATGAAATCCGAGGATTATTATATCAAATCTGAGGACTATTATAATTACTTGAAAGCCTTTTCC
Organism: Callorhinchus milii; assembly: GCF_018977255.1. Taxonomy (NCBI): domain Eukaryota; kingdom Metazoa; phylum Chordata; class Chondrichthyes; order Chimaeriformes; family Callorhinchidae; genus Callorhinchus; species Callorhinchus milii. The sequence goes on from NW_024704746.1 coordinate 68,574,019, forward strand.
GGTGTGAAACCTTTTCTATTTTTGATTACTGAACTTCAAAAGACAGAACATTTTAACAGTTTATTAAAAGGAACTCGGGCCTGAAATTCCATTAACACCTCCTTATCAATGGTGTTTTTTCACAGATAAGTAGCGTTATTTCAAAGCTGATTTAACATCACACTTTGCATCTGTCTTCTGATATAAAAGGCAGTGTTTCTTTCAAGAGTACTTGTTAGCAATGCAGTATTTTACCACAGTGGGTCATTTGACATCCAACGAGCGTGGGTTTGAACCCTCATTAGAGGGATGTGAGGTACCAGCAAGTCCCTGCGAGCTTCCCGGTGGGCAACACAGCTCAGCATGAAATGTGTGACAGCATTGCCACCAACTTCCTGTCCGCAACTCGGGCACATTCATTCCCCCACTGGAGCTCTCTACTCTAACCCCATCCCCTGCTCTCGCTCTCTCTCTCTCCCCATGGTGTCTGTGCTGGGGCTCGCTCCCCCACTGGAGCTCTCTACTCTAACCCCATTCCCTGCTCTCTCTCTCTCTCTCTCCCCATCGTGTCAGCGCTGGGGCTCGCTCCCCCACTGGAGCTCCAGTGTCTCTCTCACTGTGCTGAAAGCTGTCTCTCTATCTCTCGCGCGCTCTCTCTCTCTGTCTGCGCTGTGCCAGAATTCATTGGGGAATGGATTGAGTTTTTTTCTAATTTTAAGGTTCATGTTGTAAAGAGATCTGATTAATGCCCAGAGTTCACCCTCTTAGAAAAAGAAGTGGTGTAGTTAACAAGACCCTTCGGAGAATATAATTAAAAGTGTCACCATAAACTGCAATCTGAAGCTATAATTACCAGCTGCCGTGGCGCTCTGCGCTCCAGCAAAAAAAGGAACATTTTTTTCCCTGTCATTTTTTGTGTTTGTGTTGTGGGGTGATCTGGAGAAACCGGGGGAGAGGGAGGAGGAAATGAGTTTCAGTAATCTGCCCGGACACGACCTTCAGAGCAACTCCACCGCTGCTAATAATGTGATAGTAATAATAATCCTCGCCTCTGATACCGAGCCTTAATCACATCTCTCAAAGCTCCTTCACAGGATTTTAATGTAACGTGTAGGTGACAGACACTCCAGCGCAGTGCCGGGGGGTTGGGGAGCTGCGTTGTCGGAGACGCCGGCCTTCGGGTGAGAGAGCTCCCTGTGTCTGTCCGCGCTTCTGATCTCATCAGATCCTGTTCCTCCAAATCATTCGTCTTTCTTTCCCCGCCTTCTTCTCTGTCTGTCCTTATAAACTGCTTCCTTCCAACATCCCCTTAGTCTGACGAAAGGTCATCGACCTGAAACATTGGCCCTCTTTGCTCTCTCCATAGATGCTGCCTGACCTGCTGAGTGTTCCCGGCCACTGGTGGTTTTATCGCTGGGTCTGGGCTCTGTTCAGGTCGATGTTAAAGATCCTGTGGGGCTAATTGTGAAGAGAAGGGAGTTTCTCTCTCTGTCTCCCTTCTGTTTTTGAGTCGTGCCGCGGGAGCTTTAGCGTCTGCCTGAAGCAGCAGTCAGGATCTCGGTTTAATGTCTGAACACCTTAACCTCTGACAGTGCGATGCCCTGAGGTGTCCGCCTGGGCTGTGAGCTCAACATCCCCGACATGTGGGGCTCGAACCCACAACCTCCTGACTCGGAGGCGGGAGGGAGTGCGAGCGACTGAGTCCGGCTGACCCCCCGGTTATTAATATTATTAGGATAATAATAATCCTCGCATATGACAGAGCGCCTAATCATGTCTTCGAGACATCTCGAAGCGCTTCACAGGATACACTGTAAAGTGTAGTGACTGTGTATTTTGTGGGCAAAATGACGATATGAGTGCAGGTTATTGCTTACGGCAGTAGGATTGCTGGCGAGCGGCTGGGCCTGCGGTAACGTGTGGCTGCGGATTGCGTTTCAGGTGGAGGTGGAGGTGGAGAGCATGGACAAGGCGGGGAACTTCATTGGTTGGCTGCACATAGAGGGAGTCAACCTGTCGGTGGCCCTGGTGGAACACGCTCTGTCTAAGGTGCACTTCACGGCTGAGAGGAGCTCCTACTACAAGGCCCTGGTGTCGGCAGAGGAGCCCGTCAAGATCAAGCGAGAGAAGGTAGGACATCTGTGTGCGCGTCACGTGTGTGTGTGTACACTGCGTGTGCGTTCCCCGTGTGCGTGCCGTGTGTTCACTCACGTATGTGCCACGTGTGGGATCTTCGATGTCTGCTTGAACTGGCAGACGGGACCTCAGTTTTCACGACTTAACTTCTGACGGTGCAACTCACCCGGACTCTGGGGGTTATTCCCAATGTGTTACACCAGAACATCGACTGGACGGCTTCACAGGATTTACAGTAAAGTGTAGTGACTGTGTGTTTTGTTGGCGAATTTGCCAGCCAATTGCGCTCAGCCACATCCCCACAAGCAGCCCTGAAGTGAGAGGCAATTTATTTAATGTAAGGTTTGAACCCAGCGCCTCGGGCCGTTCTCCCGACATGAAAGACGCCGTATGAATGTAAATTGTTGTTGTAATCTGGGGGATAATCCGATTTGAGGCTAAAACCAGAGGAATTCGGAGCCTGTCATTTGCGAAACTCCAAAGTCACGTTCAAACCATTTATTATCGGCGTTGGAGCCTTTTAATCTCCGTCCTCGAGTTGACACTCGCTCTTTTTGTTCAGTAAATGGGAGATGCAGAAACCTTGGCTGTTGTACAAGAGATTGTGTTAAAGTGATTGCAGCCACTTGATTGAATTATGTAATTATAACGGAATTGCTTTTGTGCGGTTTAATTCTCACTGAGCATAGCTTTACTGTGTGTGATGTCAGGACGCAGTATGCCGGGAGCGTGTGATCAAGGCACATATCAATATCAGCCAGTGTCCCTCCATTACAAGAACTTGTATCAATACACAGACTCCCGCAGCTCAGTGGTTAGAGCACTTGCCTCACAAGCGAGAGGACCCGGGTTCGATGCCCGGGCAGGGCGAAACCTAGGGCAAGTTTCCTTACTCTACCCACCTCTGTTTACCAGCAGTCAGTAGGAACCCGGTTGTTAGTCAATTGGCAGATGGCTTTCTGGGGGTAATAATCCCCCAAATCCTTAAAAATATAACTCTCACTCAATCCACTGTTTGTGGGACGCTGTTGTGTACAATTGGCTGCCGTGTTTCACCCACAACATACACAGTCAATTCACTTTACAGTATATTCTGTGAAGTGCTTTGAGACGGCTCGAAGATGTGAGAAGGCGCTGTATCAAATGCCAGGATTATTAATATTATTAATATTATTATTATAACTGCTGGAAAGTGGGGAAAGTGTCTGAGAGGTTGAACGGGGAGTCAGGCGCTGACATGATAGGCCCAATGGAATCTGCTTTAAAATGTCCTGAAATGTAAAATTAAATGTTTGTGTCTCACTCGTTTCTTTTGCTCTCTCTCTCTCTGTAACCCTTCTCCCCACTTCCCCGTCCCCTAATTCAATGTGGGAATGACCCCGAACCAGACCGCCTCAGCCACCAGCCACCTCTCTCTCTCTCTCTCTCTCTCACTCAGCCACGCTTTGCCCTTTAACATTTCCTCAAGTGTCGTTTCATTTAGATTCCAAAGATTAAATGGCTCGCGAGACAAATCACTGCAATTTATACATTTTATTAAAGGCGTTCAGTCAATAGCTCTACAAACCCAGGCCCTGCCGCTTTTGAGGATAAATTATTTATCCGCCAATCAGTGTTTCACTCCACTTACTCAATTACACATGCAAAGGGCTGGGTTTGTGAGGCGAGCGAGTGAGTGAGCACCACTTTATGTTATCCTCTCAACACTAACACTGAACTCTCGTCCCTCTAACCTCTGCCAGGGTCAGGCTAAGCATCTGTGATCAGCATCATGTCTGTGCTGGTGCTCGCTCCCCCACTGGAGCTCTCTAATCCCATTCCCCCATCATTCGCCCACAAAATATGCAGTAGTTTACTTTACAGTGTATCACGGGAAGCGCTTGGAGACGTCTCGAAGACATGATAAGGCGCTGCATCAAATGCAAGGATTATTATTATTTCACCTCTTGCATCCGGTTAATAAATTGTTTAACTTTTTAAGGAAGGAGAGGAGAGGGAAGGCAGATTTGTCCTTAAAACAAATGGTTTAAAAGTCATCTCTTTCTCTCCCTCCCTCCCTCGGAGACCCAGTTAATGGCTGTGTCAGAGATGCCGGCTGTGTGCCCGGCTCGGTATAATGATTGTTTTAATGTACAGTGCAGGACTCCATCTCTCTGCTCCTGCACTGGGATCACTGTGTACTTTGTAGGTCAGAGAGAAAGGCTTACTCGGCTCGATTTTAACATTCACTGATTTTTTTAGTCTCTCTCTCTGCTTTCACTCTCTCTCTCTGTCTCCCCCTCTCTTTCTTCTCTCCCTCTTCTCTCTCTATCTCCCCCCACTCTCTAGTCTGTCTTTTTCTCTCTCTCTCATTGTCTCTGTGTCTCCCTCTCTGTCAGTTTCTCTCTTTTAATAATAATAATCCATTCTTCTTGTTTCTTTGTCTCCCTCTGTGTCTCCGATTCTCTCCCCCATCTCTCGCTCTCCATCTCACGGTGTCTCTGTTTCTGTTTCTCTTTATTTTCCCTCCCTCTCTCTGTCTCTTGTTGTTGTTGTCTCCCCCTCTCTTCGTCTCGCTCTCTATATATCTCTCTCTCCCTCTCTGCTCTGTCTCTCTGTTTTCTATGTAAGTTTACGGTGTAATTAAGGTAAATTATTTCCTCTGAGCCCTGGTGTAGCAGACAGTGAGGAAGAGGAGGTGAACAGAGGTCACTGTGTCATTAGTGTCTTTCCTGTCTCAAAGCACTTCACAGGATTCACTGTGTGTGTGTGTGTCAGTGGTAGTGCTTTCACCTCGCAGTCGGAGGTTAGAGCACTCGTTTCGCAAGGAAGAGGACCCGGGTTCAATTCCCAGGCAGGGCAAAACTTTAGGCAAGTCTCCTTACTCCACACGCCTGTTTACCAGCACTAAGTAGGAACCTGGTTGTTAGTCGATTGGAGGATCGCTTTTCCACGGGTAATAACCTCTTTAAAAAAATGGTAATAATTTGGTCACTCAATCCACAACTGTTTGGGGACACTACTGTGCGCAATTGGCTGCCGCATGTGGCCCACAAAGAGGTGATAAGTTGCTATATCAAATACAAGGATTATTATTAATCACCTGCTCACCTTCTCGATGATCCAATTCCCTGTTAAATCTCCTGCTCCCTGGCTTGTGCTGTTTGCTCTAATAACCTCAGCAGCAAAACTTTGTCTGCCTCCCACTTCTCAACACTCACTGTCTCTGTAAAGCAACGAAGCTCGAAACAAAGTGGAGAGGACGCTTGATACATACATGAGGAAGAGGGGATCGAGGGGTGGGGAGAGGGGAATCGAGGGGTGTGGGAGGTGGGCTCCTATGTGGAGTGTAAACACTGGCACAGACCAATTCCTACAAATGACCTGTTTCCATGTCGTATCACTCTACATCACTCAATGCTCTTGAGTAAACAGGCGGTTATTTAACAAGGAACTGATGGCATGATCCTAATTTACTGGCCTTTAGCCTTGTTCCACCTAAAGACCCTCTCCTATTAGTACAGTCCCATAAAATGAGTGAAGCAGAGAGAGATGGATGGTTTACATGAGACAAGTCTATTTCGCGTACAAAATATACAGTCAATTTACTTTGCAGTATATTCTGTGGAAGTGCTTTGAGGCATCTCAAAGATGTGATAAGGCGCTATATTAAATCCGAGGATTATTATTATTATGATTATTCTCTGCTGGATGGAGAGTGAGACAGAGAACGCCAGTTAATAATGAAAACAAGGCAATAATAATAGCAATCCTTACATTTATCACGTCTTCTAGACGTCTCAAAGCGCTTCACAGAATATACTGTAAAGTGAATTGACTGTATATTTTGTGGGCGAAACACGGCAGCCAATTGCGCACAGCAGCGTCCCACAAACAGCCGTGGATTGAGTGACAAATTATTATTATTTTTTTTGAAGGGTTTATTCCCTCCGGAAAAATGATCCACCAATCGACTAACAACCGGGTTCCTATTTACTGCCGGTAAACAGAGGTGTGTGGATCAAGGAAACTTGCCCAATGTTTTGCTCTGCCCGGGGATCAAACCCGGGTCCTCTCGCTTGCGAGGAGAGTGCTCTAACCACTGAGCTACAGGACTCCATTTGGGGGATTATAGGGTTTGGGATTGGGGCTGTGGAGCGTTAGTGTTAGGATTGTAAGAGTTGACAGTCTTGACCTGGGGACCTGAAGCCACGGCCTTTGGCCTTCGAGGGGAAAGTGTGAGTGACTGAATCAGGCTGACCCGAGTGTGAGGTTTATGAGCCAGAGATGATGATGTGGGCTGAGCCGGGTCAGTGGGAGAGCAAGAGACTTATGAGGGAGTCAAACTGAGCCAATCTGTCACCTAATCCTACCGTAGAGGCTTGAATCCCCTGTGTCATTGGTCCCTGTGTTAGCTTGAGGGGCGCACTGGGGGGATTTAGTTCACTAGAGACTGATTGAAGTCTGCACACTGTAAGCTTCCGTGTGTCGGTGTGTGTGTTTGCAGCTGCTCGTAGACAGACACCCAGAGAGCGCTCTGACCTTTCTGTGCTATAATTGAAGAGTCTGTTATGTTACACTTGTATGTCATTGTGCTGACCTTTTTAAAATGGATATCTGGATCTGTGTCATGTTGGGTTTGGCTGGAAAGCCTCCCCTCTAAATAAAGCTTTGTCTACTCGCTAACATCCATAATATACACAGTCACTACACTTTACAATATATTCTGTGAAGCGCTTTGAGACGTTCTCGAAGACGTGGTAAGGCGCTGTATCAAATGCGAGGATTATTATTATGTATTATTATAACCTCCCCTCTCGCTTCACAAGCTGCTGTAAGTGTAAATAATAAATAATAATCCCAGCGTTTGACACAGCGCCTTATCACGTCTTCGAGACGTCTCAAAGCGCTTCACAGGATACACTGTAAAGTGAATTGACTGTGTATTTTGTGGGCGAAATGATGCAGCCAGTGAGCATCCCACAAACAGTCGTGGGTTGAGTGGCCACATTATTATTTATTTACTTATTTATTCCCCCAGAAGAGTGATCCGCCAATCGATTAACAACCGGGTTCCGACTTACTGCCGGTAAACAGAGGTGTGTGGAGTAAGGAGCCTGTTAGTCGATTGGTGGATCACTTTCCGGGGGGGTAATAATCTCTTCCTTCCTCCCACCCCAGCCTGCACGAGCAGTACACACGGCTCACCATCGCCTCCCAAACACACAGTCACTACACTCAATCCATGACCGTTTGTGGGACACTACTGTGCACAATTGGCTGCCACGTTTCGCCTGCAACACACATCGTCACTCCACTTTACAGTATATTCTGTGAAGCGCTTTGAGAGTAATAATAATAATCCTTGCATTTGATATAGCGCCTTATCACGTCTAAACAACATCGGATTATGGTTATTATTCACAGCTTCACGTGCTGTGAAGCTTTGCCAGTTCCCCCTGATGTGAGAGACGCTGTATGAGTGCAGTGACTGTTATTACGTTATTATATTATTATCAATAAGTGGGGTGTAAACACGCCCAGGGTGCAAGGCAGCAGTACCACACCTCACTCTGTAATTGGGCTGCGTTCACAGCTCGTTCACAAGCTGCCGCCACCCTGATCATAATGAAGGGATATCCTTTATAATTATCCCACTAAAGCGCGGCAGATTGAATGCGTTTGCAGCTAATTGGGAGCTTGTGACACACAGGAGTCCTGCTGTATTTTGGGTGCCTGGCGATGTCGCTCCGGGACACTGGTCCCTTCTCACTTAAGGTCATAGAATCATAGAATATTACAGCACAGAAGGAGGCCGTTCGGCCCATCGTGCCTGTGCCCGCTCTTTGGAAGAGCTGCCAACGAGTCCCACTCCTTCCCCATACCTTTACAAATTTTTCCTCTTCAAGTACCTGTCCAATTCCCTTTTGAAAGTTGATATTGAATCGGTTTCCACCACCCTTTGGGCAATGCATTCCAGATCGTGACAACTCTCTGTGTAAAACAATTTCTCCTCATCTTCCCTCTGGTTCTTTTGCCGATTATCTTGAATCCATGTCCCCTGGTTTCCTGCCCACCCGCCAGTGGAAACAGTTTCTCCCTATCTACTCAATCAAAACCCCTCATAATTTTGACCACCTCTATTAAATCTCCCCTTAACCTTCTCTGCTCTAAGGAGAACAATTCCAGCTTCTCGAGTCTCTCCACATAACTAAAGTTCCTCCTCTGGTACCATTCTGGTAAATCTCCTCTGCACATTCTCCAACTTATTTTCCTTTCTTCCTTATTCAAATCTTTACAGAGTTTAATTGCTGTCCCACCCCCATCACCTCCTCCCCCTCAAGCAACCAACTACCCCCTCTCCCCCCCCCCCCCCACACACAGAAACAAAATGACTCCAAAACTCTTCAGTTACAATTGGGGGCCTGTAGCTCAGTGGTTAGAGCACTCGACTCGCAAGCCAGAGGACCTGTGTTTGATTCGGACGGCCTCCTTCTGTGCTGTAATATTCTATGATTCTATGACCTTAAGTGAGAAGGGACCAGTGTCCCGGAGCGACATCGCCAGGCACCCAAAATACAGCAGGACTCCTGTGTGTCACAAGCTCCCAATTAGCTGCAAACGCATTCAATCTGCCGCGCTTTAGTGGGATAATTATAAAGGATATCCCTTCATTATGATCAGGGTGGCGGTAGGACGAGGCGAAACCTTAGGCAAGTTTCGTTACTCCACACATACACACGTTAAACTAATCACATCTTCGAGAAGTCTCAAAGCGCTTCACAGAATATAATAATAATAATAATCCTTGCATTTGATATAGCGCTTTTCACGTCTTCTAGACGTCCCAAAGTGCTTCACAGAATACACTGTAAAGTGTAGTGACTGTATATTTTATGGGCGAAACGCGGCAGCCAATTGGGCACAGCAGCGTCCCACAAACAGCCGTGGATCGAGGGACCAAATTATTGTAATTATGTATTCTGAAGGGATTATTATTTCCCCCAGGAAAGTGATCGGCTAACAGCCGGGTTCCTACTCACTGCTGGTGAACAGAGGCGCGTGTGTGGAGTAAGGAAACTTGCCCCAGGTTTGGGCCTGTCCTGCCCGGGAATCAAACCCAGGTCTCTCGCTTGCGAGGTGAGCGCTCTAACCACTGAGCTACAGGACGCCACTAATAGGCCATTATCTAAGGTTATTCCATTTGATGTGGGGGCTTTGTTGAGGCTGTCTTGACAACGTGCCTTGTCCCCGCACCAGACTGGCTGACCTCACACGCTCTCTGTTCCCGCCACTGGGATCCATCATTAAAAATAATGAGTTCCCGGGGGGAGGGGAGTGGGTAAAACAATCCCCAAATTCTATCGGAGTTTTCTTTTCTCTTCCCAGAACTCGCTTCAGTCAATTTAATTAATTTAACAGACGTGCGTAATTGGCTGCCGTGCTTCGCCCACAAAATATACACTGCACTTTTATATTGTCGGCCAGGACACCGGGAGAGAGAGACGGAGAGAGAGACTCCCTTCTCTTTCCCAATACCACCACCGGATCTTAAACATCCACCGGAACAGGCAGATGGGGAATGAGGTTCAACATCTCATCCGAAGGACGACCGTTAGGGTCAGAGCCAAGAGATAAATGTCTGTGGAATATCGGGTCTAATCAACCTTTTTCCCTGGTCTCGGAGCGATCAATGTGCCCTGGGCGGGCAGGAGGGCAGCGCAGGAGGGCCGGCCTTTTAAATAGCAGTTAGCGAGCGCTGTGTGAAGGGGAAGTGGATTGACTTCCTGATGAACAGCTCAGCAGTCTTATAATCGCTGGTCCACACCTTGTGGGACAAGTTCCCAGCTCGTCAATTCATCAGCCTCCTGTGTGAGAGTCACACAGAGACTCCAAGAGACTGACACCCAGTGACACTGATCAGTGGGTTTATTAGAGTTCCTGTGGAGTCTTGTATGGTTCAGTGGTTAGAGCCCTCGCCTCACAAGCGAGAGGACCCGGGGTTGATTCCCGGGCAGGTCAGGGCAAAATGTTAGGCATGTTTCCTTTCTCCACAAGTCTCTGTTTACCAGCAGTCAGTAGGAGCCCAGTTGTTAGTCGATCGGAGGATCACTTTCCAAGGGTAATAATCCCTTCAAAACAAATGTCACTCAATCCACGACTGTTTGTGGGACACTGCATTTGGCTGCTGTGTTTCGCCCACAAAATACATAGTCACTACACTCTACAAATATTCTTTTGGATGAGACCCTAAAAGTGAGGTCTTATCTTGGTTGTTCGGGTGAACTGTACTACAGCCCCGCCTCCTCCCCCAAAATAAAAGGAGGGGAGGAAAGCCTTGGTGGAAATTGGAGACGATAAAGATCCGAAGGGTGAATTATTTTTATAACGAAACTATTTTGATTTTATAAACTTTTAGCAAGTGACAGAGAAAACACAACCTGAGCTGTTGGGAGGTGCTAAGTAATTGGCTCTGTACGTGTTAAATATTTTCAGACGGAGGAGATGTAAGTAGCTGAGAAGGAGGGTTGGGTTTTTATTAAGCAGCGCGCATGGTGAGGTGAAGACAAAAGCACAGGCCAATCGTTTGATTCTGCTATAAATTATAAATGAAAAACACAGCAAATCTTCAGGGAGCGAGTGGGATGTGCAATCTGTACACACAGTGTCTGTCTCTGTGCTGGGGAAAGATTCTTGCCACAACTCATTGCTATTTGCTCTCAATAATAATAATAATAATAATCCTTGTATCAGATCTTCGAGACGTCTCAAAGCGCTTCACAGAATACACTGTAAAGTCATTTGACTGTATATTTTGTGGGAGAAACGCGGCAGCAATCGCGCACAGCAGTGTCCCCACAAACAGCCGTGGTTTGAGTGACCGATAAAAATATCAGTGTCAAATCATTATCTCGCGGAATGTGTTATAATTCCCTCCCAGTCCGCTCTGATGCTCCAGCGTACAGTGCTGGGGGAGAGGTGGCCACCTTGTCGGAGACGCCATCCTTCAAGTTAGATGTTAAACCTCACTCCCCATCTGTGCCCTGTTCAGGTGGACAGTAAAGGTAAAGGAGTTTCCCTGACCTGACGTCAAGGGAATTCTCTCCCAGTGGCCTGGCTGCTGTGGGCGAACGCGGCAGCAAGAAGTGAGTGCTTGTATTAGTGGGAATGTTGGCCAGGACACCGGGAGAAATTCCCTTGACGTCAGGTTGGCAAATGGAGACAGGACAGGATTTTGATAGCGCTCAATCGTATCGGAACCTCTGGGATCTTGAGTTTTTTCCGCGAGTGCGTGTGTATGTGTGTGCGGTTCTGGGTGTGCATGTGAATGTGTGTGTGTGTGTGTGTGTGCGGTTCTGGGTGTGCATGTGAATGTGTGTGTGTGCGCAGTTCTGGGTGTGCATGTGGGCATGTGTGCAGTTCTGGGCATGTGTGTGCGTGTGCGGGGTGGGGTGTGCACCTGTGTGTGTGTTTGTGTGCAAGGTGACCGCCAGTTAGCAGAATGATTACTTCATCCCCATCACTCGCTGTCAGCCCGGCTGGCTCCTGTGTGTCAGGAGATAACTTTCTATGTGTTCGGCCGTCAGTGATCAGAGAGAGAGACATCACCTGCCGCCTCACAGAGCATCTGCCAACTTCTCCCATCTACTCACGCACTCTGCTCTGCCTTGGCAGAACCTGGCAGATGTGGAGTCCTGTAGCTCAGTGGACAGAGCACTCGCCTCGCGAGCGAGAGGACCTGGGTTTGATTCCCAGGCGAACCATTGGGCAAGTTTCCTTACTCCACGCCTCTGCAGTAAGTAGGAACACGCTTGTTAGTTGATTGGTGGATTTTCTAGCGGTAATAATCCCTCCGGGGGGAAAAAATGTGGACACTCAATCCACTCCTGTTTGTGGGGACGCTGCTGTGCGCAATTGGCTGCTGTGTTTCACCCACAAATATGCAGTCAATTCACTTTACAGTGTATCCTGTGAAGCGCTTTGAGACGTCTCAAAGACGTGATAAGGCGCCGTATCAAATGCCGGGATTATTATTTTTATTATTATTATTAAATGGAATAATGAGAAAGCGGCAAAAATACATTTGGATATTAAAGTCTTCCCCCGCACCAGAATGGAATCAGTGAGAGTGTCACCGGGCCTCGGTCTGTGAAGTGTGTGTGTGTGTGAGAGAGAGAGAGAGAGAGAGAGAGAGAGCTGACGTCACTGCAGTGTTGCTGAGAACCAACCTGGGCGTAGAGAGATATCAGCTGCCTTTATTTTGGGAGTTCGGTGACTCACCCCTTTAAACCTGCCGTCTCCGAGCCTCGTGTCACTGCTAAAATGTGCGACTTCTATTTCAGGAGCAAGTCTCTCGCCTGATCCTGGCAATCTGCTTCCTATTTAATCAGGAAAAGCTTCACACACATAAATATATAGATATATATATATATAAAGATAATACAAAACAACCCATGTTGCTGTACAATGGCTTTTCGCCCACCAATACACAGTCACTACACTTTACAGTATCTTCTGTGAAGTGCTTTGCGATGTCTCGAAGACACGATAATGGGCTACATCAAATGCGAGGATTATTTTTTTCTCTGTGACTCAGTCTAGTTATTTGTTTTCCCTGTCAAGCCACAGCCCTGACGGGGAGGGGGGTCCTGGCTGGACACGGGGAGGGGGGTCCTGGCTGGACAAGCAGCGGGAAAGCTTGGCCAGACAGCTCTCACTGGCCACGCTGTGCGGGTTCAGCCGCTTAGCCTCCAGCAGTTACCCCAACGCACACTCTGGGCTCCCCCCCACCCCTTGGCTCTCGCCAACCTGCGCCTAATACTTTCTAGGACTGGGTGAGCAGCGTGCGTCTCCCCAGGGACATTTTGCCTGTTGTCTGAGAGAGAGAGAGAGAGAGAGAGAGAGAGAGAATAGGCAAAAGTCTTGTGAGTTTGATTGGAGAGTGTGTAAAGCACAGTGATGGGTTTCCACGTATGTCAGGCTGTTTGTTAGCAATGGGCATGGCATCTCCCCTCACTCCCCCCAGGTTTACCCCACTCTCCCCTCACTCCCCCCAGGTTTACCCCACTCTCCCCTCACTCCCCCCAGGTTTACCCCACTCTCCCCTCACTCCCCCCAGCTTTACCCCACTCTCCCCTCACTCCCCCCAGGGTAACCCCATCACACCCTGTGTGTGCTGTTAGTTCACGCTGCGCGCCTTGAGATAATTACCATTTTAATGAGCTTTTTTACCCTCGATTTCCCATCCTGTGTGTGTGCCAGGACCTGCTGGTTCTCCCCAGTCTCCCCTCACTCCCCTCGGTCTAAACTCTCTCTCTCCCAGTCTAACCTCTCACTCCCCCCAGTCTAACCCCATCCTCCCCTCACTCCCCCCAGTCTAAATCTTCACTCTCCCCTCACTCCCTCCAGGTTAACCCCACTCTCCCCTCACTTCCTCCAGGTTAACCCCACTCTCTCCTCACTCCCCCAAGGTTAACCCCATTCTCCCCTCACTCCCCCCATGCTACCCCACTCACCCTCACTCCCCCCAGGTTAACCCCACTCTCCCCCAGTCTAAACCCAGTCTCTCCTCTCTCCGCGCCCCATCTCTCCTCTCTCCGCGCCCCCCCCGCTCTGGCTGTCAGCTTGGCTCAGTGATGGAGACAACACACACCCTCTGTCCTGCCGTCAGTCTGTGGATTGGAAGTGACACAGTGTCGGCTTTGATAACTGGAGCTCTCACTCTGGCATCTCGTTATACCTGGCGGAGGAGATGACATTCTACCTTGACATTACTTTCCCTTCCCCACAGGCTCAGCCCCGTGTGCAGCTGTGGCCCTATTATAACGCGATGGTGTGGGTGGGGGCAGGAAATCAGACCCAGTGACAACAGCTCACCTTATAGTGGAGTCCTGTAGCTCAGTGGTTAGAGCACTCGCCTCACAAGCGAGAGGACCCGGGTTTGATTCCCGGGCAGGTCAGGGCAAATCGTTGGGCAGGTTTCCTTACTCCACACACGCGCCTTTGTTTACCAGCAGTCAGTAGGAACCCGTTGTTAGTCAATTGGCAGATACTTTCCGGGGATAAAAATCTCTTCAAAAATAAATGTGGTCACTCAACCCACGGCTGTGTGTGTGGACGCTGCTGTGCGCAATTGGCTGCCGCGTTTCGCCCACAAAACATACAGTCAATTCGCTTTACAGTGTATTCTGTGAAGCGCTTTGAGGATTCTCAGCGATGTGATGAGGCGCTGTATCACATGCAAGGATTATTATGATTATTACCCGGTAAACAGAGGTGTGTGCGTGGAGTGAGGAAACTTGCTTTTAAGGTTTCACCCCCTGCCCTGCCCGGGAATCAAACCCAGATCCTCTCGCTTGCGAGGCGAGCGCTCTAACCACTACACTACAGGACTGCACTGTTTGGAGGCACATTAGCCTGGCTGTCTCCTGTCTGGTTGTGTACACACCAGGCCCAGCCAAACAGCATGTTAATGAGGCTAATTGTCCATCTGAACAGGTCACATTAGCAGCTCATTAGAATCCTCTTTCCGCTCAGTTGGACACAGTGCAAATGTCACACTGTGCTCTCGCTCTCACCACTCGCTCACTCACTCACTCACTCGCTGACCAGCTTCTGTCTGCAAACACAAAGCCCCAGCTTTCTCCCCCCCCACCCCGATACATTTCCTAATTGAGTGTGTAATTAGACGTTTCGTATCCCGCGTGAGGTGATAATTAACACGTCAAACTCCGAGGTCCCATCGTAATCCAGTCCGCATTCTGCAGTTTTCCCTTCCCAGTCCTCAGCTGGGTTGGGATCAGGGGGGGCGGGCGGGGGGTAGGAGACGAAGACGAAGGCCTTGACCCAGCACCACATCTGGCTGTGGTTCTCCAGATGTGATCTGACCAGAGCTGAGCGTGACTTTGCTGAGTGAAAACCATTTGCGTCTCCAAACAAGAGTTGTTAACGTGAGTGTGAGGTGATAATAATCCTCGCATTTGATATCGCGCCTTATCACGTCTTCGAGACGTCTCAAAGCGCCTCACAGTACACACTGTAAGGTGTAGTGACTGTATGTTTTGTGGGCGAAACGCGGCAGCCAGTTGCGCACAGCAGCGTCCCCACAAACAGGCGTGGATTGAGAGACCACATTTTTTTTTGTAAAACCTTTTTTTAAGGGATTGTTACCCCCGGAAAAGTGATCCACCAATCGACTAACAACCGGGTTCCTACTGACTGCTGGTAAGCAGAGGCGTGTGTGTGGAGTAAGGAAACTTGCCCAAGGTTTCGTCCTGCCCGGGACTTGACTGAGGCGGCGAGTGCTCTAACCACCTCACTACCAGTCCACAGGTTGAAAGCAAGGGTTTTGAGTGCTGTAACATTAAGTTTTGGGAAGGAAAGCTGATGCCTTTTCATCCACAAAGGACGTGTGTTTTAATGAACGTGTAATGACTTGTAATTTGCCATGTCGTGAAGAATGCAGCATTAATTTGTCTCAAATTAAAAATGTAGTGTAACAGATTCACGCTTTGACAAAGAACTCATTGAGCAAAGAAAGGGAATTATCTAATGGATTTTTTGATCTATAGAATTAATTATGCAGTTAGCAAGTAGTTGGAGAGCATTTGTTTGGTTGTAATGTACGCGTATAAATCAAAACAGAAAAATGGAGCAAGTGAAACTGTATTACAAGTAACTAACTACATCCCTTTCGTGGAGTCAGAGCTCTCGCCTCGCAAACTAAGGACCTGGGTTTGATTCCCAGGCAGGGCAATACGTTAGGACGTTTCCTTACGCCACGCGCTCAAGTAGGTAAGTAGGAATTTGGTTGTTAGTTGACTAGCAGATCGCTTTCTGGGTGTAATAATCCCACAAAAAAAATACTGATTTTGTCACACAATCCACGAGAGAGACCAGGGAATGGGGTTAGAGTAGAGAGCTCCAGTGGGGGAGCGAACCCCAGCACAGACACGATGGGGAGAGAGAGAGAGAGAGAGAGAGAGAGAGCGGGGAATGGGGTGAGAGTAGAGAGCTCCAGCACAGACACGAAGAGCCTAATGTCTCACTGTGCTATAAACAATACAATTCTCACATCACCTCTGACAGTGTGACTTCCACATTGCAGCAGATGGGAGTTTAACGTAAGGTGATGCACATTAGAACAATTGTGGGAAGTTGGCCAGACAGTGATACCAATGGCAAGCGATGTGGGTTTGGCTGGTTAGACTCCAGCAGTTAGTTACCCCAATTTCTTCTGCTGTCAGGCGGTCGCATGTTACAATAATGGCGATGTTAATCGCAATTAATTCTGTATGGATTAGCTATGGGAAATTTAGATACAGTAGCTCAGTGGTTAGAGCCCTCGCCTCGCAAGCGAGAGGACCTGCGATTGATCCCAGGCAGGGCGAAACCTTTCCTTGATCCACACGCCTCTGGTTACCGGAAGTCAGTAGGAACCCAGTTGTTAGTCGATTGGTGGATCGCTTTTCCGGGGGTAATAATCCCTTCAAAAAAATATATTATTTGGTCACTCAGTCCCCGTCTGGGACGCTTGCTGGGCACAATTGGCTGCCGGGTTTCGCCCACAAAATATACAGTCACTTCACTTTACAGTATATTCTGTGAAGCGCTTTGAGACGCCTCGATGACGTGATAAGGCGCTGTATCAGATGTAAGGATTATTATTATTATCCAGAGTCGCCTGGTTCTTCCAAACCATATTACATTTCCTCTCTATATGTCATATCTGAAAATTAGTACTAAAATAGTACTGTCTAAAAGGAATAGTAACAGCCGTCCCCACAAATAATCATGGATTGAGTGACCAAATTAGTATTTATTTCTTTATGTTTTTGAAGGGATTTTTACTCCTTGAAAGCGATCCGCCAATCAACTAACGGGTTCCTACTTACTGCTGGTAAACAAGAGGCGTGCGGAGTAAGGGAAGTTGCCCAACGTTTCCCTGCCGGGAATCGAACCCGGGCCCTCTCGCTTGCGAGGCGAGGGCCCTAACCACTGAGCTACAGGGACTCCATGGAACTCTATCTAATTGGTATCTAATTTGGTCTCTACTTCCTGTTTCCGCGGTCAACCGGGTGGATCTCAGGGGAGCTTTGCTCAGCGATGTGCAGTCACACGGCTGAGAGACGGAGGCAGTGTGTATGTACAGTGCGGTGTCTGGGAGCAGATGTGCACTGCGCTGTGGGAGCGGGTGGTCCCAGCAGGAGGGGGCCTGAGCTGTCTGGGGGAAGGTGTCTCTTGAGGCAGCTCCAGGTGATCGAGAGCTTCCTGTAATGGCCCCCAGGGGGGAGCTGTGTTGACTGTCCTCCAGTGGCAGTGAGTCACTTGGTAGGACTGTGTCTGTGCTCTGTACCTTTGGGAAGCCTTGTAGTGAGGGGGTGGGGGACATTTACACAGATCTCATAATAATCATAATAATCATAATACCAATAACCATAATAATAATCATAATCCTTGCATTTGTTATTGCGCCTCATCACATCTTTGGGACGTTTCAAAGCGCTTCACAGGACACATTGTGAAGTGTAGTGACTGTATATTTTGTGGGCGAAATGTGCACATCAGCAGTGTCCCACAAACAGTTATTATTTTATGGGAGGGATTCGCCAATCGACCAACACCCATGTTCCTGCTCACCGTTAGGTAAACAGAGGCGTGTGTGTGGAGTAAAGAAACTTGCCCAACTTTTCGCTCTTCCCAGGAATCGAACCCGGGTCCTCTCCCTTGCGAGGCGTGAGCTCTAACCGCTGAGCCACAGGACTCCACAGGAGATTAACCCTCTCCTTGCCGCTCTCTTGCAGGTCTGGTCCAACTATGAGGAGCAGCCCCTCGAGGAGGCAGTATTGCAGGTGGCGGAGGAAAAGGAGCGCACCACAAACTACAAGCCCGTCTTCGTCACCGAGGTCACCGACGATCTCCATTTCTACGTCCAGGACGTGGAGACCGGTCAGTACCTGAGGAGGGAGAGAGAGAGGAGCGGGGAGAGGGGGTGGGGGGGGGCAGCAAGGGCCGTGAGCCTTCATTACCATGGAACAGACAGAGACAGGGTCCCTGCTCCCTGCTGAGCGGAGAGAGCGGACAGGTTGATAGGGGGTCAGCAGGTCACAGATGTAGGAGGGGGCGAGACCATGGAGGGCCTTGGAAGGTGAGGACGAGGATTTTGAATTCTACCCTCTGAGGGATGGGGAGCCAGTGGAGTCGGGCGAGGGTGGGGGTGATGGGGTCACGGAGCCTGGTGCGGGAGAGGACACGAGCTGCAGAGTTCTGGATGATCTGCAGCCTGTGGAGGGAGAAGTTGGGGGCCGACAAGGAGGGAGTTTCCGTAGTCAAGACTCGGAAGTGTCCCGTTCACACTAAAAACTAAACCACACTTTAATCTGGGTGATGGAGACGTAGACTGAGGACTCGTTCATCTCGTAAAATTATAGAATCTTACAGCATAGAAGCAGTCCATGTGGCCCATCGTGCCTGTAGTGGCTCTTTGAGAGAGCTACCGACTAGTCCCACTCCCCCCGCTCCTACCCCACAGCCCTGCACATATTTCCTTTTTAATTACCCATCCAATTCCCTTTTGAAAGTGATTATCAACTCTGCTTCTTCCACCGTTTCAGTCAATGTGTTCCAGAGCGTAACAACTCTCTGGGTAAAAAAATTCTTCTCCCTTCCCCTCTGGTTCTTTTGCCAATTATCTTAAATCTGTGTCCTCGGGTTACCGACCCACCCGCCAGGGGTAACAGTTTCTCCTTGTTCACCCTATCAAATCCCCTCATAATGGTGAACATCTCTATTAAATCTCCCCTCAACCTTCTCTGCTCTAAAGAGAATCATCCTAACCTCTCTAGGCTCTGGGATTTAATGTGTCTTCTGATTAAAAGAGCAATAGGAAGTCTAAATTGCGACATTTCTTTATCAGGCATTTCTTAATTAGAAATGTGCAATTTGTGAATTTCTATTCATTTGTGACGTCTCTTAACAGATTTTTTCATAGGAAAGGAGCGGATTCCTAATAATCTTCTAATAATCTCGTAAGAGATTTCTTCATAAGAAATGTGTAATTACTGAATTTCTAAAATGTAAAAATATGAAAAGTGGGGTTTAATTACCCCGATCGACACTCTTATATATTTGATTGTTACACGTTTCTTGATAAGAAAAGTCGCAAATTAGGCCCCTCTGGATTTTTAACACCTGGAGTCCTGTAGCTCAGTGGTTACAGCCCTCGCCTCGCAAGCGAGAGGACCCGGGTTTGATTCCCGGGCAGAGCAAAACCGCAGGCAAGTTTCCTTACTCCACGCCTCTGTTTACCGGCAGTATCTAGGAATCCGGTTTTCAGTCGATTGTCAGATCGCTTTTCCGTGGATAATATTCCTTTCAGTTTTTTTTTATATAAATAATAATAATAATTTGGTCACTCAATCCACGACTGTGTGTGACGCTGCTGTGTGCAATTGTCTGCCATTTTTCGCCCACAAAATATACAGTCAATTCCCTTACAGTGTATCCTGTGAAGCACTTTGAGACATCTGGAAGATGTGATAAGGCACTTTATCAAATGCGAGGATTAATATTATTTACAGTATGAAGGCGGCGTCTCTGGCAATGCAGTGCTCTCTCCCACCAGCCCTGCACTGGAGTGTCAGCCTGGAGCTGAGTCCCTGACGGGCTCGAACCCACAAGCTCCTGACCTCCAAGCGAGAGTGCAGGCAGTTGAGCCAGATCCAGGCGGTGCTGAGCCCTCTCACAGGCCACTGGGTCTCTCAGCCACAAAGCACTTTGTTGCCTTTGTTTAATGTGGTGGATTTTAATTAGTTTTTCTGTTGGTTTACGCTCAGCGATGTGAGAGAGAGACTCACAGCTCAGCGTTGCTTCTGCAGGAGGCTAATCCACCACAAACACACTCGCTGTTTGGTGAGGGAACAGATTTCATTAACCTCTGGCTGTTTACAACATAGAAACTCTCTCTGATTAGATAGCAAGTGGCGTTCCTTATTAGCGAATAGGCTTTCAATATAAATCTCCCATTTGCATCTGCAGCACAGATCAGACCCTGGGGGCAGGGAATCATCCCCCTCAGCTCCTGGTAACCCTGCAGCCAAAGCACTAGCGGGGAGAGTGGTCCTGGCTGGACAAGCAGCAGGAAAGTGATATCAATGCCAAGCTATGTGTGGGTTTAGCTGGTTAGACTCCAGCCATTACCCCAATGCACACTCTGGGCTCTCCCCCCCCCCCCACAAGCCTTGCCTCTGGCCAACCTGCGCCTAATACTCTCCGGAATTAGGTAAACAGGATATGTCCCTCCAACATCTCCCGATTGCGGGGGGTGTGCTCTGACCACTAGCCACTGAGCTGCAGAACAGGATTGCACATTACATGTGGATGTATGGACGTTTCTCACAGAGATTAGCCAAGCGAGAAAGCCCCTTCACCCACATGTTTTATTGCTCAGCCGGCCAGCTCTTCATCACCGCTTGTTATAAGAAGTTACAGCCGGCCAGCACCATCCAGCCTGAGACTCCGAGCCTCAGGCTCCCCGCAGTTCCCCACGTAAAATTGCTTGTTCACTTCACGGCTGTTTGTGGGATCTTGCTGTTCAAGAAACCCACCTTATTAGACCCCTGTAGTACAGTGCTTAGCTTTGAGCGAGGGCCTGGCTACAGGCAACGTCAAATACCAGAATTACTATTTATTATATTCAGTTCAAACAGAGCTAAGAATTCAGATTCTCTCTGTATCTCTCTCTGCATCTCTCTCTGTCTCACTCTTGTGTGTGTGTGTAGATGTCTCTCTTTCTGACACTCTCTGACTCTTGTGTGTGTGTGTGTCCCTCTCTGACTGCATGTGTCTCTCTCTCTTCCTCTCTCTCTGCTTCCCCATGAATAAGTCGCCTTCTGTTTATGGCTCCCGTTGACATTAATATCTGTGACCAGTTAGTGGCTAATGGAGGTTTTAATGGTTGAGTAAAATCTAATTCCACTTGTGAGTTTGCTTTCACAGCACATGCTGATCCTGAAAGCTGATATGATTAACTCTCATTCTGCCTGAATGAGAGAGCCATCCTCCCCTCCTGAACCCCCCGCCACCCCATCACCCAGCTGATAGCTTAGCCTGGGGGTCTATTATGGAGTTCTGTAGCTCAGTGGCTAGAGAGCTCGACTCGAAAGTGAGTGAGAGACCTGGGTTCAGTTCCCGGGCTGGGAGAACTCTCCTTACTCCACACGCCTCTGTTTACCAGCAGTAAGTAGGAACCCGGTTGTTAGTCGATTGATGGATTGCTTTTCCAGGGGTAATAACCCCTTCAAAAAAAAATAGTAATAACAATGTGGTCACTCAACCCACGACTGTTTGTTTACAGTTGGCTGCCGCGTTTCGGCCCCAAAACATACAGTCACTCCACTCTACGGTATATCCTGTGAAACGCTTTGAAATGTCTCGAAGACGTGATAAGGCGCTGTATAAATGCAATCATGTTGTTGTTGTTGATATCAAATAGAAGGATGATGATGATGATGATTATTTGTGTGTTGGCAGGCACACAGCTGGAGAAGCTGATGGAGAACATGAGGAGTGAAATCGCCAGTTACCCCCCAGTGGAGGGAGCCTACATGCCGCGGCGAGGAGACTTCTGCATCGCCAAGTTTGTGGACGGCGAATGGTAAGGCACCAAACTTCACCAGCACACGACACGTGCAGGTACCCCGTTAGTCTTCAGCCGTTACCCCAACCCACACTCTGGGCTCCCCCACCCAAGCCTTGGCTCTCGCCAACCTGTGCCTAATACTCTCCGGAATTAGGTAAGCAACGTGTGTCCCTCCAGGGAGAGAGAGAGCGAGAGTGCATTCCATTCCGGACATACTTGTTAGTCGATTGCCGGATCACTTTTCCGGGGGTAATAATCCCTTCAAGAAAAAAAGTATTTGGTCACTCAACCCACGACTGTTTGTGGGACGCTGCTGTGCGCGACTGGCTCCCGTGTTTCGCCCTCAAAAATGCAGTCAATTCACTTCACAATATATTCTGTGAATCAAGCGCTTTGAGACGTCTCAACGATGTGATAAAGTACGATATCAAATGTAAGGATTGATGGTGTTGTCTGCGTGAGGAGTGCTGTATAAATAAAAGCTATGGTAACACCGACCCCAAATACAGAAGCTTTAGTGACGTGGAAACCTAGACAACAACTTGCGTTTATATAGAGCCCGTCACACGGGGTAGTGTCCCGGAGCACTCCCAACAGGATCAGCCGCGTGATGTGTGTGTGAGAGCGGTCGCCCTGTGGGACGTCCTGCCCATTCCCACCCTCTTAACCCCCCTTTGTCTTTGACCAGGTACCGAGCTCGGGTAGAGAAGGTGGAAAGCACAGCCAAGGTCCACGTCTTCTACATCGATTATGGCAACGTGAGCAACTCCACTCTCTCTCTCTCGGTTTATTGACCAGACGGTCACCTGAGCTGTTCGTGGGGTGGGGGGGAGCGATGGGTGGAAATATGACTAAAAGCGCAGTCAAAGAGGTGGGTCTTTAGACGAGGGGGAGGATGGAGTTCCAGAGAGCTGGAGCTCTCTCCCCATCGTGTCTGTGCTGGTGCTCTCTTCCCCCCTCGCTGGCTGACAGCCGCTGACGAACTGCTGGTCTCTGCTCCATCAAACCCTGGGCTCAGCTCGTGGGTGTTTCCACAGCACAGCACACAAGCCATCGCTCTCTCCCACAGAAAGTGCTGAGTTCACAGCTCTGTCAGAGACTTCAGTGAGCCTCACACTGAGATATAGCCTCCTGTCACCCGAGCCACAGAGCAACACGGCCCCTGTCTATCCCCTCCCCCTTTCTCTCTCTGTCCATCTATCTCTTTCTCTCTCTGTGTCTCTCTCTCTCTGACTATCTTTCTATGTCTGTCAGTCTATGTGTCTCTTCCTCACCCTCTCTGTCCTCTCTCCATCTTCTCTGTCTCATTCTCTCTTACTCTCTCTCCATCCTTCTCTGTCTCATTCTCTCTTACTCTCTCTCCATCCTTCTCTGTCTCATTCTCTCTTACTCTCTCTCCATCCCTCTCTTCACCCCCTCTCCCTTTCTTTCTATCTCCGCCTCTCTCTGTCAATCTCTCTGTTTCTCCTCACTCCCTTTCTTCATCTGTCTCTCCCCTCTCTCTACCTCTATCTTTCTCTCTCCCATCCTCTCTCCTCCCCCTCTGTCTCTCCTCCCTTTCTCCTTTCAGTCTGTTTCTCACTTTATGACCTCTCTCTCTCTCTCTCTCCGTTGCCTCAGAGAACCTACAGACATCTACAAGTTGCTAATTGGGATTGAGGAAATAACATGTCCAGAGTTGGGGGAACATGGGGAGTGGGGCAAGAGAAATGGGTTAGTGGGTGGGACGTGGATGTGGGGGGAACAAGTGAAACGACCCCCCCCACCCCCACTCACTCTGCTGTTGTTGTTCCTCACAGAGAGAGACACTGGCCTCCACACGCCTAGGATCGCTCCCACCATCCTTCAGTACCCGTGTCCTCCCCCCACATGCCACCGAGCACACCTTTGCCTTTGTACAGCTCCCGAACGACGTGAGTAACATGGGGCGGCGGGGTGGGGGGGTAACAGCGGGGGGCTGCTGCTCTCTTTCTCTCGCTCTCTCTTCCTCTTTCTCTCTCTCGCTATCTTTCTTTCTAGCTTGCTCTCTTTCACCCTCTGGCTCTCTCTCTCTCTCTCTCACTCTGTTTCTCTCTCATTCTCTTTCGCTCTCTCTTTCTTTCGCTCGCTCTCCCCGCCAGAGTGGTCTGTAGAAACCTCCCCTCTGACCTCCGACCTGTGCCTTTGCCCCCAGGAGGAAGCCAAGGCTGATGCTGTGGACAGTGTGGTGAGGGACATCCACAATATACAGTGCCTTCTGAACGTGGAGTACGCGGGGCTGTCCTGCTCCTGCGTCACTCTGCAGTTCACGGACTCCAAGGATGATGTGGGGCTGGGGCTGGTCAAGGAGGGGCTGGTCATGGTGGACGCCCGCAAAGAGAAACACCTGCAGAAAGTGGTGAGTGACGGGGGCGGGGCTGGGCTGCACCGGGGGCGGGGCTGGGCTGCACCGGGGGCGGGGCTGGGCTGCACCGGGGGCGGGGCTGAGCTGCACCGGGGGCGGGGCTGGGCTGCACCGGGGGCGGGGCTGGGCTGCACCGGGGGCGGGTCTGGGCTGCACCAGGGGCGGGGCTGGGCTGCACGGGGGGCGGGGTTGGGCTGCACCGGGGGCGGGGCTGAGCTGCACCAGGGGCGGGGCTGGGCTGCACTGGGCTATGATGGTGTGGGTTGGGCTGGGGGTGGGGGTGGGGCCAGGCTGTGGGGGTGGGGTCAGGCTGTGGGGGTGGGGCCAGTCTGTAGGGGTGGGGTCAGGTTGTGGGGGTGGGGCTGAGCTGTGGCTCCGACTCAGAATTGTAATCTTTCACCTTTAATCCCATCAAACGGGTCGGTGGTGCTCACTCCCCCATATAGACACCCTGGGGAGAGAGAGCAGGGAACGGGGTTAGAGAGCTACAGTGGGGGAGCGAGCCCCAGCACAGACACCATGGGGAGAGAGAGCAGGGAACGGGGTTAGAGAGCTACAGTGGGGGAGCGAGCCCCAGCACAGACACCATGGGGAGAGAGAGAGAGAGAGAGAGAGCTGGGAATGAGGTCTCCCAACTCCTTAGTAACATAAAGCTGGTGAGTGAGGCCGGTTTTACACAGTAAAATCATCTGTGACTGAAGAGCGTGATTTATATCACTGTATGGGAGCAGCAGGAGAGAGAGAGAGAGAGCGAGAGATACAGCGAGAGGACTATAAATAGAGCCAAGTTTAAGCCTTAAATTATACTTCCTTTAATATGGTTTGACTGGGAGGAGCGGCTGCTGATAAAACACACTCCCTCCCGCCTTTGTTGGCAGAACTCAAGTCATTGCACTTTACAGTGAATCCTGCGAAATGCTTTGAGACGTCCTCCCGATGTGAGAGGCGCGATGTTGAACATGAAGCCGCATTGTCAGAGATGCCGTCCGTTGGATGAGATGTTAAACCTCACTCCCCTTCCCGTCTGTGCCCTGTTCAGACGGACTTCAAAGATCTCCCCCGCAGCGCTGTTGGAAAAGAGAAGGGTGTTTCTCTCTCTCTCTCTCTCTCTCTCTCTCTCTCTCTCTCTCGGTGTCCTGCCTGACAATCCCCCTCAGATAAACTTGGTCCTTCACTTCACAGCAGTTTGAGGGGACGTCACTGGTCGCTAATTGGCTGTTGAATTGCCTACAAAATCGGGGAGAGGGAGAGAGGGTGTGGGGAGGGCAAGACCGAGAGAGAGGGTGGAGCAGCAAGAAAGTGAGGAGGAGGGCAAAGGAGGGTTAGAGCGAGAGGAAGGGAACATAGGAACAGGAGGAGGCCATTCCACCCCTCAAGCCTGTTCTGTTATTCTGTTAGATCACGGCTGATCTATACCTCATCTCCAATTACCCGCCTTTGCCCCATAACCATTGATACCCTGACTTAACAAAGGGGGAGGGAGAGAGCAGAGGAAAGAGAGAGAGGGGGAGGGAGGGAGGGGGAGGGAGGGAGGGAGGGAGGGAGGGGAAGAGTGAGCGAGATGTGGGAGAATGAGAGAGAGCGAGAGAGAGACAGGGAGGGGGAGAGGGGGAGAGCGATGCAATTAATATTTATGGATTTTTTGACAGCTTCAATATTTGTTTTTCGAGAAGGAATCTATTTAATAAAAAAAAGTTCACTGCACTCCGAATATCGTAACTCTGCCTGGTTCAGCTGAGGGCCTGCTTTACAGCGAAGCCATTATAAATGTTTAATGTGAATCTGAGAGATGTGTGTGTACATCACAGACACATCCAAGTACTCGGGAGTTTGAGGATCAAGTATAAATAGTCACTGCAGTGAATGTTCCTCTGTAAACAAGGCTTAAAACTGACATAGCTGGCACTCACATCACTATTTGTAATAATAATCCTTGTGTTTGATCCGGCGCCTTATCACTTCGTCAAGACGTCTCAGAGCGCTTCCCAGGATACACTGTAAAGCGGATTGGCTGTGTATTTTGTGGGCGAAACAGGGCAGCAAATTCGCGTGCAGCAGCGCAGTGATAATAATTTGGTCACTCAAGCCGCGGCTGTTTGTGGGACAGACGCTGCTGTGCGCAGTCGGCTGCCGCGTTTCACCCACAAAATGCACAGTCAATTCACTTTGCAGTCTATTCTGTGAAGCGCTTTGAGACGTCTCGAAGACGTGATGAGGCGCCGTATCACGTGCAGTTATTATTACTGTTATCAGTGGCTGGTAATTACTGCGTGTTTGATGGAACAGGTGCGAGGGATGGCGGGGAGTGGATTAGGTGAATCGTTTTCTCTTCCACGCTGATGGATAATAAACTCCGAGCAAGCGAATAGCTCCAATTTTTCAATCTAATTGTTTTCTTTTGACACTCGGCAATAAATTGCAGAATGCAATCTTGTGGGAATGTTTTCCGTGAGCGCTATCTGCCCGTCTGACTATCGAACCCTAACATTCACAGCTTCACAAAGTCCCAACTTGTTCAAAACTCTGCCGCTTGGATACTCACCCACATTAAGCTCTGTCCCCCCCATCAGCCCAGCCCTCGCCAGCCTCCACTGGCTCCCCATCACACACACTAAACCCTGTACCCCATCACCCCAGCCCTCGCCAGGCTCCACTGGCTCCCTATCACACACACTAAACCCTGTACCCCATCAGCCCAGCCCTCGCCAGCCTCCACTGGCTCCCCATCACACACACTAAACCCTGTACCCCATCAGCCCAGCCCTCGCCAGGCTCCACTGGCTCCCCATCACACACACTAAACCCTGTACCCCATCAGCCCAGCCCTCGCCCGGCTCCACTGGCTCCCCATCACACACACTAAACCCTGTACCCCATCAGCCCAGCCCTCACCAGGCTCCACTGGCTCCCCATCACACACACTAAACCCTGTACCCCATCAGCCCAGCCCTCACCAGGCCCCCACCGAGGTGGTGAGGAGTCCTGGAGAGTGCAGGAGGAAGGGAAGAGCGAGGGAGGAACGTTAGTCACTACGCCCTGAAACTTTGGCACACTTGTTCTTTCCCTCCCTCTGCCTTGCCCCCTCCTTCCCAGTCTTCAGATCCCACCTGAAGACATTCCTCTTCAGCCGTGCCCATGGTCACCTCCCCCTCTTCCCCCAGCTCTGCATCGTGCTCCCCCACTGTCGAGCGCTCCGAGGCACTGCCTGGGGTGAGGGGCGCTGTGCAAATGCAGGTTGTAAACATACATCCAGAGACGCCTAAATTCCACCTGGTCTCAGCCTCAGGTTTTCTGCACTTTGTAAAGAAAGGAAACTGATTTCTGGAGTGATACCTGACGTACTGACGTAGAGTAAAACTCACACACGTCGGTCAGTCAGAATCCTAACCTTTAACACGACTCACGTGAAATCTGAATTGCAGGTAAACTACAAATCGTATAAAATCCCATTTGATCAATAACCTACACTGCGCCTGTGTCATTCACTGCAGCCGGGGCGTGCGGGAGTGATGGGGGGCGGGGGAGTGATGGGGGGCGGGGGAGTGATGGGGGGCGGGGGAGTGATGGAGGGCGGGGGAGTGATGGAGGGCGGGGGAGTGATGGGGGGGCGGAGGAGTGATGGAGGGCGGGGGAGTGATGGAGCGCGGGGGAGTGATGGAGGGCGGGGGAGTGATGGAGGGCGGGGGAGTGATGGAGGGCAGGGGAGTGATGGGGGGCGGGGGAGTGATGGGGGGCGGGGGAGTGATGGGGGCGGGGGAGTGATGGAGGGCGGGGGAGTGATGGAGCGCGGGGGAGTGATGGGGGCGGGGGAGTGATGGGGGGCGGGGGAGTGATGGAGGGCGGGGGAGTGATGGAGGGCGGGGGAGTGATGGGGGGCGGGGGAGTGATGGGGGGCGGGGGAGTGATGGGGGGCGGGGGAGTGATGGGGGGCGGGGGAGTGATGGGGGCGCGGGGGAGTGATGGGGGGCGCGGGGAGTGATGGGGGGGCGGGGGAGTGATGGGGGGCGGGGGAGTGATGGAGGGCGGGGGAGTGATGGGGGGCGGGGGAGTGATGGGGGGCGGGGGAGTGATGGAGGGCGGGGGAGTGATGGAGGGCAGAGGAGTGGCGATACCAGTTAGGAGGTGATTAATACGAGTCGTGCAAAGAAATCATAAGTGGTGGAAATTGTGATCCACCAATTGACTAACAACCGGGTTCCTACTCACTGCGGTGAACAGAGGCGCGTGCGTGTGTGTGTGCGTGTGTGTGTGTGTGCGTGTGTGCGTGTGTGTGTGTGTGTGTGTGTGCGTGTGTGCGTGTGTGTGTGTGTGCGTGTGTGTGTGTGCGTGTGTGCGTGTGTGTGCGTGTGTGTGTGTGTGTGTGTGCGTGTGTGTGCGTGTGTGTGCGTGTGTGTGCGTGCGTGTGTGTGTGTGTGCGTGTGCGTGTGTGTGCGTGTGTGTGTGTGTGTGCGTGTGTGTGTGTGTGTCTGCGTGTGTGCGTGTGTGTGTGTGTGCGTGTGTGTGTGTGTGTGCGTGCGTGTGTGTGTGCGTGTGCGTGTGTGTGTGGAGTGAGGAAACTTGCCTAAGGTTTTGCTCTGCCCGGGAATCAAACCCGGGTCCTCTCGCTTGCGTGGAGACTGCTCTCACCACTACCCTAGAGGACTCCACAATATGGTGGTGGGAGTGGGGGGGCGTGAACCCACCACCTCCTGCCCGGGGAGGGGAGATCACGGGCTGGAGCTCGGCCTCTCTCCTGGCCCGGGTTCAGGGACGGAGACAAAAAGGCAGTGAGCAGCCTGAGAGAGAGAGAGAGAGGGAGGGAGGGAGGGAGCTGTCAGCCTCCCAGTCCCTACACTGACATGTTTATTTATTGGTCTGTACGTCTCTCTGACGCATTGCTACAGCTGGATCTCTGCCTGTGGGAGAGTGATCTCCGGCCTCGCTTCCCCCTCGGCCGTGAGCTTTACACCGCTCACCACTGCCTCGCACAAAGGGGAAATATGTGGGTTGTGCTAATTAACACACAGTGGGGGGGGAATGAGTGGTCAGTGTCTTAATTATCAATCCCACCACTTGCTCAGTGGATACAGCCCTCACCTAACCAGCGAGAGGACCCGGGTTTGATTCCCGCGCAGGTTTCCTCACTGCACGCACCTGGTTACCGGCAATCAGTAGGAACCCGGTTGTTAGTCGCTCGGGGGATCACCTTTCCGAGGGTAATGATCACTTCTTCGAAAAAATAATAATAATAATTTGGTCACTGACGGCTGTGTGTGGGGGACGCGGCTGTGCACGATTGGCTGCCGTGTTTCGCCCACAAAATACATACTTTACAGAGTATCCTGTGAAGCGCTTAGAGACGTCTCTATGACGCGATGAGGCCCTGTGTCAAATGCAGGGATTATTATTATTATTATTAGCCTCTCTCTCCTCAGGGTGACTCTCTCTCTCTCTCTCTGCAGGTGATGGAATATCTGAACGCTCAGGAGATGGCCAAAGCTGCCCGGGTAAGTGCTCCCTCTCCCCCAGTACCTACCACCCCACCTCTGCTGCGAAACCCAGTGTCCGTCTCTGCCCTCAAGTCTCCCCCCCCCCCCCCCCCCCCCGCTAACACACTGTTCTCTGTTTACAGCTCAGCCTGTGGCGTTACGGTGATTTCCGAGCTGACGATGCTGACGAGTTTGGATACCGGCGCTGAACCCAGCGTCAAGATCCCCCCTCCCCACCATCTCCCCCAACCCCCAACACCACCACCACCCTCTCCTCTCCGGGGGCAGGGGGTACTAATCATGTGGCTGTCGATGGTCATTGACTATAATGATGGTAATTAAATGCCCGCTTATTTTGCTTTCCTTTACGCTCTGCATTTCTACCCAAATATTTGGCAAAATTAAATGACGGTTTATTTTTCGGCGAAAGATTTTTTAATGTTTAATTGTGCGGGAAAGTGGCGGCAACAAGAGAGAGAGAGAGAGAGAGAGAGGAGATTGTGGTGGGGAGGGGGGAGATTCCCCTCCCTTCACCTCCTCCCACCCCTCCATCCCAGGCCAACTCCCAATATGGGGGACACTCAGTAAGAGGGAGGGAGAGGGAGAAGAGGAAGGGATGGAGAGAGTGTGTGGGAGGGAGGGGGAGAGAGAGAGAGTGTGTGGGAGGGAGGGGGAGAGAGAGAGAGAGTGTGTGGGAGGGAGGGGGAGAGAGAGAGAGAGTGTGGGAGTGAGGGGTGAAAGAGAGAGGGAGAGAGAGACTTTCTCCAGATTTACCTGTGAACGGCGCAGGTCAGGGGATTTGTGGCTGAATTTACTCTAAAACCCAGAATTTCACACCATCAACAGTCGGGGATTAAGAGGGTAAATAGAGGCCGTGCCAGGGGTGGGGGGGGGGGGGGGGGGGGGGGGAGTGGCTGTTCTCCTCACTGGGGAGCCCTTCCACATCAGCCAAACCCCATTTCGGAACCACACGTCCCTGACATGTGCTTAGCATGTTTTGGCGTGTGCTGGTCACGTCTCTCCCCTTGCTCCCCTGACCTGGCTGAAGCGATGCTATTTTTTGGGGTTGAGGGGGGAAGTGTGGGGTAGGGTGGCAAGGGTTAGGCTCAGTCTCTCCCCTGTTCCTCTCCACCCCCACACACACATACCTGAGCCCCTGACGTGTCTGTATGTGACTGTCCAAGGCTGCCCCCCCCCTTTCCCCCCCTTTCCCCCCCAGTTTGACAAGCCGCTGTTTAATCCGCACTCTTTCCGCCTGGCAAACCACTTCCACCTTAGTTGATTCTGTGCCGAGTTTCTGGCCCATTCCTTGGCTTTCCTCCCCCCGCACTCCGACCAATCCTTCATATCCCGGGAGACCGGAATTCTCTCTCTCTCTCTCTCTCTTCATGTCTTCAGAGTAATTAATTGCCCAGCCGTTATTAATCTAGCTGTTTAGTCCAGAATTGGGGGGGTTGAGGGGGGTACGGTTTAGGGTCCCAGCTGCTCCAAGACAGACGGTGGGAGGGGGGGGGGTGAGTGAGGAGGATCTTCAGGGAGGGGCCGGGATGGACTGACCAGGGTCCCCATCGCACTGTTCCCCCCTCCCCACGTAACAATGATTCCTTTATTTCCAAGCTCAGAGTAAATGCTGATACGATCACTGCCCCCTTCTCCCTCGCTCCCCCCTCGCGCCCTACTCCCCCCCCCCTCGCTCTCACCATCTCCCTCCCCCGCCTCTCGCGTCCGCCCATCTCAAAATGTATCTTGTCTATATTTAAATGCTTTGAGTCTTAATAAAAAGTAGTGTTGGCAAAATCTACACAGTCCGTGATATCTCTCACTCAGCCCATTGTCTGATGTCTGTCTGTCTGTGTGTGTGTCTCCATCTGTCTATCTGTTGTTCGGTCACTTCAGGTTTCCGTGTGTGTCAGACACCCGGCTGGTCACGGTGACCGGTTTCCGTGTGTGTCAGACACCCGGCCGGTCACGGTGACGGGTTTCCGTGTCGGTCAGACACCCGGCCGGTCACGGTGACGGGTTTCCGTGTGTGTCAGACACCCGGCTGGTCACGGTGACGGGTTTCCGTGTGTGTGTCAGACACCCGGCTGGTCACGGTGACGGGTTTCCGTGTGTGTCAGACACCCGGCCGGTCACGGTGACGGGTTTCCGTGTGTGTCAGATACCCGGCCGGTCACGGTGACGGGTTTCCCTGTGTGTGTGTCAGATACCCGGCCGGTCACGGTGACGGGTTTCCGTGTGTGTGTCAGACACCCGGCTGGTCACGGTGACGGGTTTCCGTGTGTGTGTCAGACACCCGGCTGGTCACGGTGACGGGTTTCCGTGTGTGTCAGACACCCGGCTGGTCACGGTGACGGGTTTCCGTGTGTGTCAGACACCCGACCGGTCACGGTGGAAATCTCTGCACATTTTCCCAATTTCCTGGGGAGGACGAGGGGACGGATTTCCGACTGGAAAACGAGTTGTGGCAGTGTATTTCCGCAGGCAGCTGGTGTGGGAACAGGAAGGCGTCTTGTATTATTGAAAAGGGAATGGTGTTAACATTAAGAAGCAATCAGATTAATATTTACTGTACACACTGCCCCACAAGCTTCAGAACGGCAAACATCAAAGCAATCAGGATTAATGTTTAGCTGTTATTTCAGATTACTGCAAGGCATTACGGGCTAAAATGAAAGCCAATTTCACCTGTATTCCAACATGAAAGATTTAACATTGCTGTAGTTAACATGACATATTACTGGTATTAACATTTAAAGGGGAATTAGAGAAATACGAGAGCACTTTCTGCTGCTAGTGTTAGCCTTTCAGATATAGATTTTGAGTGTAACAAATGTCAGTGCCGGGCTCGGTGAGACCTGGTGTTTATACAGCACCCAGATATTCCCTGCCCTGGAGTCCTGGAGCTCTGTGGTTAGAGCACGCGCCTCGCCAAGCGAGAGGACCTGGATTCGATTCCCAGGCAGGGTGAGACCTTAGGCAAGTTTCCTTACTCCACACACAATTCCTTAATAATTTGGTCACTCAACCCACGGCTGTCTGTGGGGACGCTGCTGTGCGCAATTGGCTGCCGTGTTTCGCCCACAAAATATACAGTCAATTTGCTTTACGTTATATTCTGCGAAGCGCTTTGAGACGTCTTGAAGATGTGGTGAGGGTTCCTACTCACTGCTGGTGATCAGAGGCGCGTGTGTGGAGTAAGGAAATTTACCTAAGATTTTGCTCTGCCCGGGAATCAAACCCAGGACCTCTCACTTGCGAGGCGAGGGCTGTAACCACTGAGCTCAGGGCTCCCCCCCCCCCCCCACCCCCCTCATCCCCACCCAAATAAAATCAGTCACTGTTTGCAGTGTGTGCAAGTTGACTGACCTATTCGTTGACACGTTCCCTGTGTGTCCAGGTCTGAAACATTCTCTCCCACCTCACATCCAGGTTATATCCGGCCACTCGGTGTGACAACTCCCTCCATTTGCATCTCAATATGTTATAATAATTCCTGTCAAGTGCCTGATTTTCCGGGAAAACCTTTCAGCCTTATCTGTCAGCGACATCCACACACAGCCATAAAGTGAGTGAGGGATTGTATGTGGGGGATTCCAGGACTCCGGGAGAGAGAGAGAGAGAGAGAAAGAGACTCCTCTTTTTCCAATAACATTGGAATCTTTAACGTCGCCTGAACAGGGCACAGACGGGAGCTCGGATTAACTTGGGTTTAAAGGCGCTCTGGGACGTTAGACTGCGTGAGAGCTGCTGAATAATAATAATAATAATAATAATAATCCTTGCATTTGATAGTGTGCTTTGTGAGGTCTTCGAGACTCCTTTCCAGAGGTAATAATCCCTTCAAAAAAATGCACAACTTAGTCACTCAACCCACAAAACGCACAGTCACTTCACTTTACAGCGTGTCCTGTGAAGCGCTTTGAGACAACTCGAAGACGCGATAAGGCGCTGTGGCAAATGCAGGGATTATTATTGTGATTATTATTATTATTATCCAAGTCTCTCGGTGGTGGTTGTGCTTCAGTGAGATTGAAATCCAACGAAGGTGATTAGATGTGAGTGTTAATGGAGACGGTTTCCATGGGGATCCCTCGCGGAGGCTGACAGATGACCTCGGGCTTCACATCACTGCTGGTTACACAGTCAGTCAGGCAGCACAGCATAGGAACAGGAGGAGGCCATTCAGCCCCTCAAGTCTGTTCCCCCATTCTATTAGATCATGGCTGATCTGTGCCTCAACTCCAAATACCCCCCTTTGCCCCGTATCCCCCGATCCCCTGACCCAATAATCATCCATCGACCTCAGTGAATGGATCCACAGCCGGAATCCACAGCCTTTTGGGGGAAGGAGAGGGTTCCAGATACCCACTGAGCCTTTGGGTGAAAACCTGCCCCTGATTTCACCCCGAAATGGCCCGACTCTGACAACAATAATCATTGCATTTGATCCAACGCCTCATCACGTCATTGAGACGTCTCAAAAGCTTTTCACACAATATATTGTGAAGTTTATTATATAAAATACAATAAACTTATAACAAATATATTTATAATTACGTTTCACTTACTGCCAAGATTCCAGGCTGAAACTCATTCCTGGTGGGTGTGATATTCTCTCTCTCTCTCTCTCTATATATATACAATACCTCTCCCCTCGAGCCCCTGAATTAGATTGGAGTCTGTGAGTCAGACTGACTGACTGACGTCTGTGTGTGTAGCAGTGTCTGGCGCTGTGGTTGGATATCAGGCTGTCGGTCAGGGCTCAGACACACACTGACTAAGGCAGCGCTGTCATTCCGGAGGCTGGCGGGGAAGGAATCTTGCTCAGAGAACAGGACCCATCCTCACCTTCTCCCACCCCCCTCAGCCTCACACCTTTCCACTGCTTAGGTTTCCCTCCGTGTGGAGTTATATTTGGGGAACGGCTCCTTTCCTGGTCGGAGGGAGAAGGAAGGGCGGAGACGAGGATTAAGAAGGGGGGTAAATCCAGAACAAATCTGCAGGGACGCGAGTTCAGTGAGCGAGTAGCAAACATATGGAACAGACTCCCGAGGGAGACACACGGTGGAAGCAGAAAGTGTTGTTTGTTTCAAGAACAAATCAGATGGATTTCTGCTGCAAAATAATATCTCGGGATAATAATCCCTGCAGTTGATACGGCGCCTGATCACGTCTTTGAGACGTCTCAAAGCGCTTCACAGGATACACTGTAAAGTGCAGTGACTGTGTTTTTAGTGGGCGAAACGTGGCAGCGTCCCACAAACAGTCGTGGGGCGAGGGACCAATTAGGGATACAGTGTATGGTTTGGGACACGACATTGTTAGGCGACTTCCAGGCTGCTGGGAAGGTGAAACGGATGGACCTCGGACTGGTCTCAGCTCACAAATTCCTGTGTTCTTAAGGTCCTAAAGCAAAAGTCAGTGAAGGCAGAGTGAGGGGGTGAGAGAATGTCGCAGCTCCGGGCAGCTCCTGCCTCCTGCTGGCAGCCCAGAGACACTGCACCTTCCAGCCGTGGTCTCGGGCTCCCCCCTCGGTCTGTGCCCTGTGACCCATTTGGGTTAAACAATAACAACAAATTACAAAAATAATAATAATAATCCTTGCATTGGATGCAGCGCCTTAGCGACGTCTCAAAGCGCTTCACAGGGCACACTGTAAAGTGTAGTGACTGTATATTTTGAGGGTGAAATGCGGCAGACAATTGCGCACAGCAGCGTCCCCGCAAACAGTCGTGGATTGAAGTTATTATTATTGTTTTTTTTCTTGCGGTTATTATTATCAGGCGTGTGGAGTAAGGAAAGTGGCTTCGCCCTCCCGGGACTCGAACCCGGGCCTCTCGACACACGTGTGCTCGACCCAACCACTGAGCTACAGGACTCACTGTACTGTGTAGTAGTTGGTGTAGAAATCTGGAGTCATCCTTTCAGGTATCCATGACCTGTCCAGCCAAGTTGGCCTTCAGTAACCATTGCTTTATCACTGGTACAAGTGGATTTTGATCAATTTTATTGATAAAACCCATTGTTTTTTTATCAATGATCATTCCAGTCGGAGTGTGTGGCCACGAATTCACAGTGCAACGTCTCCCTCTGCGGACGACAGACATGTACTGCCGACAAACCAACATACAGAGCATCTCTCTCTCTCTCTCTCACCCTTTGGCTCTCATCCTCTCCAGAGTCTCTCCACACCTCTGGCGGGTTTTTTTTCTACGGCGAAGAGACGTTTCTCAAACGAGTCCCGGAGTCTTCGCGCCTCTCGCCGTTCCTGTCACCCCTCGCTTCACCTCCTAAT
>NW_024704746.1:68614900-68618449 GCF_018977255.1 Callorhinchus milii
TCTCTCTCACACACAATCCCTCTCTCACACACATTCTGTCTCAAACACACAATCTCTCACACACACAATCTCTCTCTCACACACACAATCTCTCTCTCACACACACGCGCACAAATATATATATATATATACTCTGTATAAACATCCTTTAAAGCTGAGAAGCTCCTTCACTCTGGATTCTTGCCTGCTGAAGAATAGACTGTAATTTGGATAAAATGGCAATAATAATCCCTGCATTTGATACGGCGCCTCATCACGTCTTCGAGACGTCTCAAAGCGCTTCGCAGGACCCACAGTAAAGTGAATTCACTGCATATTTGTGGGCGAAACGCGGCAGCCAATTGCGCACAGCAGCGTCCCCACACACAGCCGTGGGTTGAGTGACCAAATCATTATTTTTATTTGTTTTTAAAGGGTTTATTTCACAATATTACCCCTGGAAAGCAATTCCCCCAATCAACTAACAACTGGGCTCCTACTGACTGCTGGTAAACAGAGGCGTGTGTGTGGAGTAAGGAAACTGGCCCCAGGTTTCTCCGCGTCCTCCCCGGGAATCGAACCCGGGTCCTCTAATTTGGGGGATTTAATCCACGGCTGTTTGTGGGAACGCTGCTGTGCGCAGTTGGCTGCCGCGTTTCTCCCACAAAATACACAGTCACTACACTTTACAGTGCATCCCTGTACAAAGCAGCAATCACAGCCGCTGGGAAAGGCTGGAGACGCCGTGAGGTGACAGTCACTGTCATCGCCTCTCAGTCAGTTCCTGTGTTGGTGCTCACAATACTGGACGGCGCTGTCCTCCCTCTGCGGTGCTGAACACAGTCAGTGGGTCACAGTCACCTCAGCTGCTCTACTGTGTGTGGTGTGTGGTGTGTGTTGTGTGTATTGTGTCCCCAGGGAGGAGAGGGGAGGGGTTAGGGGTGGGGTGTGGAGGGGAGGGCTGGGGAGGGGTTAGGGGTGTGGAGGGGAGGGGTGGGGAGGGGAAGGGAGGGGTGGAGAAGGGAGGGGTGGGGAGGGGTTAGGGGTGGGGAGGGGTTAGGGGAGGGGTTAGGGGAAGGGAGGGGAAGGGGTGGGGAGGGGATGTGACTGTAGGCACAGTCGAATAGGAAGGTCTTCAGGCATAAACCCAGAAGCGCAATTGGCTGCCACGTTTCGCCCACAAAATACACAGTCACTACACTTGACAGTGCTTCCCATGAAGCTGTTTGAGACGTCTGAACGATGTGATGATGATAATCCCGGCGTTTGATGCAGCGCCTGATCTGTTTACCAGTAGCAAGTAGGGGCCCGGTTGTTAGTCGATTAGCGGATTACTTTTCCAGGGGGTAATAATCCCTTCAAAAAAAAAAAAAATGATATAAAAATAAATAATTTGGTCTCTCAATCCACGGCGGTGTGTGGGTAGGAAAGCTGCTGTGCGCGATTGGCTGCCGCGTTTCGCCCAACAAAATGTACCGTCAGTTCACTTTATAGTGTATTCTGTGAAGCGCTTTGCGACGTCTGGAAGGCGTGATGAGGCGCTGTATGAGAAGCAATGATTATTAGTATTGGTGTGGCTATCCCAAGTGATTACAATGTGAAAAATAGGGAACTGATGAAATCAGGAAGTATATGGATCTACAAATTGAATGAGGCTGTACCTGACAATGTAAGACAAACATGGTTCCTGTAATCATCGGAGTAACTGGGCTGTTAGTAAAACTGTTCAGAAACGGCTGACAACATACCTCCTGAGCAAAACCTCAGCCGCCTGTAAACAGTCAATATTTTAAGAAGCTCAAATACATTAAGAAAAGTAACCTCCATTCAAATGGCAGTGCTATTGCTCTGATCCATCACTGAACACCGTTTAAGAAATTACCTCTGTAGAATGGGGTTAAACTGTAATAACATCATAATGATATTAATAACAATAATACTTACATTTGCTATAGCTCCTTTCACCTTAACACGACGTCTCAAAGAGCTTCACAGGATACACTGTGGTATAGTGGAGTGCCTGTGCATTTTGTGGGTGAAATGCAAACAGCTTAGAAAATACACAGTCACAGTATGTCCCGTGAAGCGTTCAGCGTTCCAGAGATAAATGGCGTGAGATCCAGAGATAAATGGCGTGATGGCTGAAGGCACGGCCACCGATGGGAGGACGAGGGACAAGCAGGAGGCCGGAGCCAACCGAGGGGAGGCTGTGGGTGGTGTAGTGGGGGGGGGGATTTGGGGGGGTGGGGGAGTTGGGGTAAGCAGAGGTCGCGAGGGCATGAAGAGATATGAAAACTGAGCCCAACTATAGCCAAACAGTACAAGTGAATTGACTGTATATTTGTGGGCGAACGCGGCAGCCAATTGCGCACAGTAATGTTCCACAAAGTGTCGTAGATTGAAAATGACCAATTTATTATTGTTTGGGGTTTTGGAGGATTATTATTAGGCTCTGTGTGGAGTAAGGAAACTTGCCTAAGGTTTTGCTCTGCCCGGGAATTGAACTCAGGTCCTCTCACTTGTGAGGCGAGAGCTCTAACCACTGAGCTACAGACCCCCACATTACTGCCAGTCCGGCATAATCCTCTGATCATTCTTCCCACTGAACCCCAACATTGTTCCAAATTGGTGTTTGTTTCTTCCTGTCTTCGACAGAGGGACGGAGATGGAGAAGATTTTCCTGAGTCGGGTCTACGCAATGAGCCATTCGTCTCTTCTCTCTTGAATCTTTTTGCGGTCTGGGCTTGCTGTTCCTTTGTCCAACACTCAGGAAGCCCTTACCCCAAAAAGTATTTGCGAGGGATTCGTTCTTCGGTGGATTCAGTCTTCGGTGGAGCAGAGGGTTCAGTGAAGACAACCCATCAGTCAAGGACTCCAGAGATGATGAGGAGCCAAGTACAACAACAGCAGCTTGCGTTCAGACACCGGCCTTCTCACCTTCACAGCCCTCCATGGCCTTGCTCCTCCCAACCTCTGTGACCTGCTAACGCCATATCAACCTGTCCTCTCCCTCCGCTCAGCAGGCTGCAGCCAGCTCCACGTTCACAGCCTGCCCGCCCCCACCATCGGCGGTCAGGCCTTCCTTCTCTCCGCCCCCACCCTTTGGAATTCCATCCCACAGTCCCTCCGCCTCGCCTCCCTCGCCTCCGTCAAGGCCCATCTCAAGACCCTCCTCTTTGACTGCATCTTCTCCCACCCTCCCTGCCCTCCACCTCTCCTGACCCCAAACCCCGCTCAGGTCTAAATCTCTGACTGTCCAGCGCCTTGGGATGTCCTCCTGGCGTGAAAGGCGCCGTGTAAACGTCTGGTGCTGATGGTGTTGGCAGGGTACCAGAGCACTTGGCAGTGGCGGAGTCTGACACTGAGCTGTGGATGGAGGGAGGAGGTGACTGTGTGGGGGGACAGGAACTGACACACGTGAACAGAATGGACGATTCAGCTCCTGGTACTCGCCCCAATCCCTCTGTTCTGGTCACACTCAGGTCTGTAAGAGCAAAGGAATGTGTCTGTGACACACACACACCATCGGAGGCTTCACTGTGGGTAACCACTGAAGGGTTTTTCTGAAAG